>NC_057419.1:121824899-121828123 GCF_019320065.1 Cervus canadensis
TTTCTGAAATATACCTAGGATTTGAATTGCTGGGTCATGTGCTAGTTTTATTTTTAGTATTTTTAGAAATCTTTGTACTGTTTTTCACAGTGGTTGCATCAATTTATATTCCCATAAATAGTGTACAAGGGCTCTCTTTTCTCTACATCCTTGCCAACACTTGCTATTTGTGTTCTTTTTGATGACAGCCATTCTAACAGGTGTGAGGGGATATCTCACTGTGGTTTTGATTTGCATTTCCCTCGTGATTAGCAATGTTGAGCATCTTTTCATGTGCCTGTTGGCCACCTGCAGTTCCTCTTTGGAAAAATGTCTATTCAGGTCTTTTGCCCATTTTTATTTGTTTTTTTTTTAATGTTGACTTGTATTAGCTGTTTATGTATATTGGATATTAATCTCTTTTCAGTTACATCATTTGCAAATATTTTCTCCCATTCAGAAGTGTGTCTTCATTTTGCAATGATTTCCTTTGCTGTACAAAAGCTTTTAAGTTTAATTAGGTTCCATTTGTTTATTTTTGCTTTTATTTATTTTTTATTATTATTTTTTCCATTTATTTTTATTAGTTGGAGGCTAATTACTTTACAATATTGTAGTGGTTTTTGCCATACATTGACATGAATCAGCCATGAATTTACATGTGTTCCCCATCCTGATCCCCCCTCCCGCCTCCCTCTCCATCCCATCCCTCTGGGTCTTCCCAGTGCACCAGCCCTGAGCACTTGTCTTATGCATCCAACCTGGGCTGGTGATCTGTTTCACCCTTGATAGTATACTTGTTTCAATGCTATTCTCTCGGAACATCCCACCCTCGCCTTCTCCCACAGAGTCTAAAAGTCTGTTCTGTACATCTGTGTCTCTTTTTCTGTATTTCCTTTGCTTTAGGAGACAAATTCCCCCTCAAAAAATATTGCTGCAATTTATGTCAAGGAGCATTCTGTCTATGTTTTTCCCAAGGAGATTTGAAGTATCCAGTCTTATATTTAGTCTTTAATTCATTTTGGGTTTATTTTTGCATATGATGTTATGGGATGTTCCAATTTCATTCTTTTACATGTAGCTGTCCAGTTTTCCCAACACCACTTATTGAAGAGACTGTCTTTCCATTTTAAATCACAATTGTATAATCATTACCACTATCTAATTACCACATAGCATTCACATTGTTCCCAGAAGAAACATCATACATATTAGCAGTCACCCTATACTTTCATTCATTCTTACATCTATTTATGAAAAGTTCTTGAGTACAAAACAGGAAAGGGAGTAAGAAGCAGATATAATTTGGACAAATAGAAGCATATGTTAAATGTTATCAGAAAATCAGACTTAATGATAAAAGTTTAAAGTATCACAAGCCACTTCTAACATATTGCTGTTGCTGTTGTTGAGTCACTAAATTGTGTTCAACTCTTTGTAACCCTATGGACTGTAGCACACCAGGCTTCCCTTCCTCCACCATCTCCCAGAGTTTGCTCATTGGGTTGGTGATGCCATCTAACCACCGCATCCTCTGCTGCCCCCTTCTCCTTTTGCCTTCAATCTTTCCCAGCATCAGGGTCTTTTCCAACAAGTCAGCTCTTTGCATCAGGTGGCCAAAGTATTGGATCTTCGGCATCAGTCCTCAGTCCTTCCAATGAATATTCAGGGTTCATTTCCTTTAGGATTCACTGGTTTGATCACTTTGTTGTCCAAGGAACTCTCAAGAGGCTTCTCCAGCACCACAATTCAAAAGCATCAATTCTTCAGCACTCAGCCTTCTTGATGGTCCAACTCTCACATCCATACATGACTGCTGGAAAAGCCATATCCTTGAATACATGGACCTTTGTTGGTGGAGTGATGTCTCTGCTTTTTAATACACTATCTAGGTTTGTCATAGCTTTTGTTTCAAGGAGCAAGTCTTTCAATTTTATGGCTGCAGTCACTGTCAGCAGTGATTTTCTAACTTATTACTAGAGGAGACTTCATGGAAATGACTTATGTTTGAATAGAACACTGAAATTCTGGTAGAGTTTCTCCAGATGGAGATAAAGATTTGTTAAAGCAATAAGTATATGGAATATACCGTCAGACAATTCCAAGTTCAAATTTCAGTTCTAACATTTACTACTTGTGGCAGTTTTCAAAATATATCTATTTTCTCAATGTCTGAAAGTACTGTTTTGTAGGAATATAAATATAACTACCTAGAAGGGTTGTAAAGATTGTATGCAAAGTTTCATGTTTCTTGGCACATACACCTGTACCTATAATGGTAACTAATAGCAATTGTTAATGTTGCTCTTATTGGGAGAAAAGCAACCAAAACTGCTCTTCATCAAAATAGAGTGAAAGCACCACCATCTACCCTTCTGAGTCATGACGTCTTTTCTCTAGCTTTGTAAATTACAGTTTGGTAAATGTTTAACAATTGAGTCTGGATGTGGGGGGAAGGAGAAAACCTTGATATGTAGCATTTGGTGATTCTTGTGATGTAAATACTCCTACCATAGCCTATTTCCAGCTACTGTTTAACAACTGGCTCAGATATTCCTTGTAATTTAAAATATTGGCTCTGTGAAACCAAGAGACTGTGAACAGCTCCAGCAAACCACTGTTCATAGTGCACAAAACACTAATAGTCACATTGTTAATTAATTGAAAAACTAACCTTTTAAATTTTTTGTATTTTGCCAAGTCTATGCCCCACCAGGAACGCTGAAGAAGCTGAAGTTGAATAGTTATATGAAGACCTGCAAGACCTCTAGAACTAACAGCCAAAAATGATGTCCTTTTCATTAAAGGGGACTGGAATACAAAAGTAGGAAGTCAAGAAACACCTGGAATAATAGGCAAATTTGGCCTTGGAGCAAAGAATGAAGCAGGGCAAAGGCTAATAGAGTTTTACCAAGAGAACACACTATTCAAGACAAACACCCTCTTCCGACAACACAAGAGAAGTCTCTACACATAGACCTCACCACATGGTCAACACTGAAATCAGATTGATTATATTCTTTGCAGCCAAAGATGGAGAAGCTCTATACAGTCAGCAAAAACAAGACTGGGAGCTGACTGTGGCTCAGATCATGAACTCCTTCTTGCCAAATTAAGACTTAAATTGAAGAAAGTGGTTGGAGAAACTAGACCATTCAGGTTCATGACATTGAACAGGAGACAGGGATCAAGACCATCCCCAAGAAAAAGGGATGTAAAAAAAGGATGCAAAAAAGCAAAATGGC
>NC_057419.1:121828133-121852158 GCF_019320065.1 Cervus canadensis
GCCATTTTGCTTTTTTGCATCCTTTTTTTACATCCCTTTTTCTTGGGGATGGTCTTGATCCCTGTCTCCTGTTCAATGTCATGAACCTGAATGGTCTAGTTTCTCCAACCACTTTCTTCAATTTAAGTCTTAATTTGGCAAGAAGGAGTTCATGATCTGAGCCACAGTCAGCTCCCAGTCTTGTTTTTGCTGACTGTATAGAGCTTCTCCATCTTTGGCTGCAAAGAATATAATCAGTCTGATTTTAGTGCTGACCATCTGGTGATGTCCATATGTAGAGTCTTCTCTTGTGTAAATAGATGGGGAAACTGTGGAAACAGTGTCAGACTTTATTTTTGGGGGCTCCAAAATAACTGCAGATGGTGATTGCAGCCATGAAATTAAAAGACGCTTACTCCTTAGAAGGAAAGTTATGACCAACCTAGATAGCATATTAAAAAGCAGAGACATTGTCAACAAAGGTTCGTCTAGTCAAGGCTATGGTTTTTCCAGTGGTCATGTATGCATGTGAGAGTTGGACTGTGAAGAAAGCTGAGCGCCGAGAAGAATTGATGCTTTTGAACTGTGGTGTTGGAGAAGACTCTTGAGAGTCCCTTGGACTGCAAGGAGATCCAACCAGTTCATCCTAAAGGAGATCAGTCCTGGGTGTTCATTGGAAGGACTGATACTGAAACTGAAACTCCAATACTTTGGCCACCTCATGCAAAGAGTTGACTCATTGGAAAAGACCCTGATGCTGGGAGGGATTTAGGGCAGGAGGAGAAGGGGACGACAGAGGATGAGATGGCTGGATGGCATCACCGACTCAATGGAGATGAGTCTGAGTAAACTCCGGGAGTTGGTGATGGACAGGGAGGCCTGGCGTGCTGCAATTCATGAGGTCGCAAAGAGTCAGACATGACTGAGCAACTGAACTGAACTGAACTGAGTCTATCTTTAGTTCTTACAAAATCTTAAGATCAGTTGCATAAAAAGTACACTATTTTGTTTATCTAAGGAGTGGTTTTCTGGAATTTATTTTATGATTTTGTTTCAAGCTGTTTTACATTTTATGTGGCAATTCTTTACTTTATAAAAGCAATAATTACATAGATAGCTTTGGGGAGCTTGTTATGTTAATTGCATTATTGATTTGTAATAAAAAGAAAAAAAGAAATGCTGTTATTACCTGCAGTGACAGTATAGAGTACCAACTTCTATTGCCATCACTGAAGCTAAATCTAAATTACCAAAGAAGGTGAATGTTGCAATGGAGTGGGATAATTTCAACAAATGATGCTGAAACAACTAGACATATACATGCAAAAAATAAATCTAGATATTGGCCTTAAGCCTTTCACAAAATTAACTCAAAATGGATCATAGACCTAAATGTAAAATCCAAAACTATAAAACTCTTGGAAGATATAACATAGTAGAAAAACTAGATGACCTTAAGTATGCTATTGCCTTTTTAAATAAAATAACAAAGGCACAGCATGAAAGAAATGATTGGTGAACTAGCTGGACTTCACTACAATTAAGAACTTCTGCTATGTGAAAGACAATATTAAGGGACTTAAAAGACAAGCCCACAGTCTAGAAGAAAATATTTGCAAAAGACATATCTGATAAAGGACTGAAATCCACAATATACAAAGAACCTTTAAAGCTCAAAATTAAGAAAACAAACATCCTGATTAAAAAGTGGGCCTATGATTTTAACAGGGCTTGCCTGGCAGCTCACTGGTAAAGAATCCACCTGCCAATGCAGAAGACACAGAAGACATGGTTTAGATCTCTGAGTTGGGAAGATCTCTCCTGGAGGATGGCATGGCAACCCACTTCAGTATTCTTGCCAGGAGAATCCCATGGACAGAGGAGTCTGGTGGGCTACAGTCCATGGGGTCGCAAAGAGTTAGACATGACTGAGCATGCACACACGCTGCTAAGACTTTAACAGACACCTCATGGAAGAAGATACACAGATAAATACCTAGATAAATAAGCACATGAAAGGATGCTCCATGTTATTTGTTATTAGGAAAAAGCAAATCAAAATTATGAGATTTCACTGCACATCTATTATTAATAGAATGGTCAAAGTCCAGAACACTGACAACACCAAATTCTGGGAAACATGTGGAGGAACAGGAACATTCCTATACTGCTCCTAGGAGTGAAAAATCATATGACCACTTTGGAAGACAGTTTAGTGGTTTCTTACAAAACTAATCATACTCTTACCATAAGATCTAGAATTCACACTCCTTGGTATTTATTCAAAGAAGATGAAAACTTAGATTCACACACACACACAAAAATCCTACACATGAATGTTTATAGCAGCTTTCATCATTACCAAAACTTAGAAGCATCCAGATAAATTGTGGTACATTTAGACAACAAAACTTCATTCAGCACTAAAAAGCAATGAACTCTCAAGCCATGAAAAGACATGGAGACATGGAGGAACCTTAAATAGCATATCACTAAGTGAAAGATGCCAATCTGAAAAGGCTACCTATTGAGTGATTCCAACAATTTGACATTCTGGAAAAGGCAAAACTATCAAGAGAGTAAAAAGATCCATTGTTGCCATAGGTTAGTTGGTTATGAGGGGAGAATAGGTGGAACCCAGGGTATTCTTAGGGTAGTAAAAATACTCTGTGTGATATTATTATAATGCATATGTCATAATACTTTATCTAAACCCATAGAATGCGCAACACCAAGAGTGAATTCTAAGGTAAACTATGGATATTGAGTGATCAGGGTGTGTCATCCTTACTAAAAAAAAAAAAATAAGTACTATTTTGGTGAGTAATGTCGATAATGAAGGAAGCCTGTTTATAATATTGATAATGAAGTATATGCATGGAAGTAGGGGATATGTGAGAATGCTCTGTATTTTCTTCTCAATTATGTTGTAAACATAAAACTGCTCTAAAAAATAGTCTTTAAAAAAAAAGGTGAATATTACATTGATTCAGATAAAGTGAACTGAACATGGTAATATTCTGCTTCCATGCATGATGTATCTATAAAACACCTTATGGAACCCATTTGAAAGAACTGATTTTGACTACTCTAACCCTATATTATTAAATTGGAAAATCTTTTGTAAATTTTTCTAAATGTGTGGAACAGGTTCAATTATCCAGTGTATTGGTTTCCTATAGACATAGACATCAATTTGGTATAAAGCAGGAATGATGCACTTGTACATATCAGTTCAGCTCAGTTCAGTTCAGTGGCTCAGTCACGTCCGACACTTTGCAACCCCATGGACTCCAGCACAGCAGGCTTCCCTGTCCATCACCAACTTGTGGAACTTACTCAAACTCATGTCCATTGCATCAGTGATGCCATCTAACCATCTCATCCTCTGTCATCCCCTTCTCCTCCGGCCTTCAATCTTTCCCAGCATCAGGGTCTTTTCCAAGGAGTCAGTACTTCGCATCAGGTGGCCAAAGTATTGGAGCTAAAGCTTCAGTGTCAGTCCTTGCAATAAATATTCAGGACTGATTTTCCTTAGGATTGACTGGTTGGATCTTCTTGCAGTCCAAGAAGTCCAAGAGTCTTCTTGGACTCTCAACAGTCTTCTCCAACACCACAGTTCAAAAGCATCAATTCTTCAGCACTCAGCTTTCTTTATAGTCCAATTCTGATATCCATACATGACTACTGGAAAAACCAGAGCTTTGACTAGATGGACCACTGTTGGCAAAGTATGTCTCTGCTTTTTAATATGCTGTCTAGGTTAGTCATAACTTTTCTTCCAAGGAGCAAGTGTCTATTAATATCATGGCTGCAGTCACCATATGCAGTGATTTTGGAACCCCCAAAAATAAAGTCTCTCACTGTTTCCAATGTTTCTCCAACTATATGCCATGAAGTGATGGGACTGGATGCCATGATCTTAGTTTTCTGGATGTTGAGCTTTAAGCCAACTTTTTCACTCTGCTCCTTCACTTTCATCAAGAGGCTCTTTAGTTCTTCTTCACTTTCTGCCATAAGGGTGATTTCATTTGCATATCTGAGGTAATTGACATTTCTCCTGGCAATCTTGATTCCAGCTTGTGGTTCATCCAGCCTGGCATTTCACATGATGTACTCTGCATATAAGTTAAATAAGCAGAATGACAATTTACAGCTTTGAGGTATTCCTTTCTTGATTTGGAAACTGTCTGTTGTTCCGTGTCCATTTCTAACTGTTGCTTCCTGACCTGCATACAGGTTTCTCAAGAGGCAGGTCAGGTGGTCTGGTATTCCCATCTCTTTCAGAATTTTCCACAGTTTGTTGTGATCCACACACTAAAAGGCTTTGGTATAGTCAATAAAGCAGAAGTAGATTTTTTTTGGAACTCTCTTGCTTTTTCTATGATCCAATGGATGTTGACAATTTGATCTCTGGTTCCTCTGCCTTTTATAAACCAGCTTGAATATATGGAAATTCACAGTTCACACACTGTTGAAGCCTGGCTTGGAGGATTTTGAGCATTACTTTGCTACTGTGTGAGATAAGTGCAATTGTGTGGTAGTTTGAACATTCTTTAACATTGCCTTTGTTTAGGATTGGAATGAGAACTGACCTTTTCAAGTCCTGTAGACACTGCTGAGTTTTCCAAAATTGCTTACATATTGAGTGCAAAACTTTCACAGGTCCTTCTTTTAGCATTTGAAATAGATCAACTGGAATTCCATCATCTCTACTAGCTTTGTTCATAGTGATGTTTCCTAAGACCCACTTGACTTTGCATTCTGGGATGTCTGGCTCTGAGTTAGTGGTCACACCATCGTGGTCATGAAGATCTTTTTTGTATAGATTTTCTGTGTATTCTTGCCACCTCTTCTTAATATCTTCTGCTTCTATTAGGTCCATACCATTTCTGTCCTTTACTGAGTCCATCTTGGCATGAAATATTCCCTTGCTATCTCTAATTTTCTTGAAGAAATCTCTAGTCTTTCCCATTCTATTATTTTCCTCTAATTCTTTGCATTGATCACTTAGGAAGGCTTTCTTATCTCTACTTACTATTCTTTGGAACTCTGCATTCAAGTGGGTATATCTTTCCTTTTCTCTTTTACTTTTGCTTCTCTTCTTTTCTCAGCTATTTGTAAGGCCTCCTCAGACAACCATTTTGCCTTTTTGCATTTCTTTTTCTGGGGGATAGTCTTGACCACTGCCTCCTGTACAATGTTACAAACCTCTGTACATAGCTCTTCAGGCACTCTGTCAATCAGATCTAATCCCTTGAATCTATTCAGGTCATACCTGAATGTTCTAGTGGTTTTCTCCACTTTCTTCAATTTAAGTCTGAATTTGGCAGTAAGGAGTTCATGATCTGAGCCACAGTCAGCTCCCAGTCTTGTTTTTGCTGACTGTATAGAGCTTCTCCATCTTTGGCTGCAAAGAATATAATCATTCTGATTTGCATTATTGACCATCTGGTGATGTCCATGTGTAGAGTCTTCTCTTGTGTTGTTGGAAGAGGGTGTTTGCTATGACCAGTGATGGCAAATCTCTATTAGCCTTTGCCCTACTTCATTCTGTACTCCAAGGCCAAATTTGCCTGTTACTCCAGTTATCTCTTGACTTCCTACCTTTGCATTCCAGTCCCCTATGATGAAAAGGACATCTTTTTTTGGTGTTAGTTCTAGAAGGTCTTGTATGTCTTCATAGAACTGTTCAATTTCAGCTTCTTCAACATTAGTTGTTGGGGCATAGACATGGATTACTTTGATGATGAATGTTTTGCCTTGGAAACGAACAGAGATCATTCTGTCATTTTTGAGATTGCACCCATGTACTGCATTTTGGACTCTTTTGTTAACTATGAGGGCTACTCCATTTCTTCTAAGGGATTCTTGTACACAGTAGTAGATATAGTGGTTTTCTGAGTTAAATTCACCCATTCCAGTCCATTTTAGTTCATTGATTCCTAAAATGCTGATGTTCATTCTTGCTATCTCCTGTTTGACCACTTCTAATTTGCCTTGATTCATGGAGCTAACATTCCAGGTTTCTATGCAATATTGTTCTTTACAGCATCGAACTTTACTTCCATCACCAGTCACATCCACAACTGGGTGTTGTTTTTTGCTTTGGCTCCATCTCTTCATTCTTTCTGGAGTTATTTCTCCACTGTTTTCCAGGAGCATATTGGGCACCTACTGACCTGGGGAAATCATCTTTCAGTGTTGTATCTTTTTGCCTTTTCATACTGTTCATGGGGCTCTCAAGGCAAGAATACTGAAGTCATTTGCCATTCCCTTCTCCAGTGGACCACGTTTCATCAGAACTCTCCACCATGACCCATGCATCTTGGGTTGGCCTACATAGCATGGATCATGTTTTCATTGAATTAGACAAGGCTGTGGTCCATGTGATCAGTTTGGTTAGTTTTCTGTGATTGTGGTTTTCAATCTGCCTGTCCTCTGATGGATAAGGAAAAAAGCTTCTTGATGGGAGAGACTGAGAGGGAAACTGGGTCTTGTTCTGATGAGCTTGGGGCCATGCTCAGTAAATCTTTAATCCAATTTTCTGTTGATGGGTGGGGCTGTGTTCCCTCCCTGTTGTTTGACCTGAGGTTAAACTATGGTGGAAGTAATGAAGATAATGGAGACCTGCTTCAAAAGATCCCATGCCCCTACTGCCATGCCCCTACTGTCAGTGCCACCAACCCTGCACCAGGACTCTGCCAACCCATGCCTCTGCCAGAGACTCCTGGACACTCATGGGCAAGTCTGAGTCAGTCCGTTGTGGGGTCACTACTCCTTTCTCCTGGGTCCTAATGCACACAAGGTTTTGTTTGTGCCCTCCAAGAATCTGTTTCCCCAGTCCTGTGTAAGTTCTGGTGGTTCTATGGTGGAGTGAATGGCGACCTCCTCCAAGAGCACTTATCCCATACCCAGGTCTGCTGCACCCAGAGATCCTGCCCCTGCAGCAGGCCACTGCTGACCTGTACCTCCTCAGGAGACACTCAGACACTCAAAGGCAGGTCTGGTTCAGTCTCTGTGGAGTCTCCTGATGTGCACAAGGTTTTGTTTGAGTCCTCCAAGAGTCTCTGGCTGGTATGAGGTTTGATTCCAAAAGCGATTTTGCCCCTCTTACTGTCTTGCTGGGGCTTCTCCTTTGCCCTTGGACATGGGGTGTATTTTTTTGGTGGGATCCAACATTCTCCAGTTGATGGTTGTTCAGCAGTGAGTTGTAATTTTGGAGTTCTCACAGGAGAAGATGAACTCACTCATGAGCGACTGAGTGAAAGTCGCTCAGTCATGCCCGACTCTGTCCATGGAATTCTCCAGGCCAGAATACTGGAGTGGGTAGCCTTTCCCTTCTCCAAGGGATCTTCCCAAACCAGGGATTGAATCCAGGTCTCCCGCATTACAGGAGGATTCTTTACCAGCTGAGCCACAAGGGAAGTCCTGAAAGTGAAAGTTGCTCAGTCGTGTCCAACTCTTTGGGACCCAATGGACTACAGAGTCCATGGAATTCTCCAGGCCAGAATACTGAAGTGGGTAGCCTTTCCCTTCTCCAGGGGATCTTCTCAACCAAGGGATCAAACCCAGGTCTCCCGCATGCAGGCAGATTGTTTACCAGCTGAGTCACAAGGGAAGCCTTTGGACATATCAGTCTTTTCTAAATCTGACGGGGGAACAATAGATTGCTTTTCAGATCTGAGCTGTCATAAAATTTAATTAAGAATTGAATCAGTTATATCAAGGTAAGAGCTACAAGTGCTACCCTGTGAGCTATTTATAGTATTTAGCATAAGATTAGGCAGAGCAGGTAAAAACATTTTGCTAGAAAAACACAATGGTTTAGCCTTAGTTCTGGTTTCTAACTCTGAATTGGCACATGACTTATTACATTGATAAGAATTTGGGTTGAAAAGGTAGTAGGAATGCAAAACAGAGAACTTCAGCCTACTAGTGCATCTAGTTCTATGTATTAGGAATGTGCAAATAATGCCAGAAATAGTACTAATGATAACATCCACATTTTTAAACTATTGTGATCCCATTAAGTGTTTATCTTAATATTCATATCATCTACACAGATTATTTTAATGTATTAAAATGATGAGTCAGTTCAATTACTTACATTCCACCCCAAAAGATATTTAATTAAAACATCTGTAAAACAATTTGAGGAATACTTATCTCTTCTATGTAATTTAATTTTATAAAAATATCAGTTTAGTAACCCAATATAGAGACAGCTTGAAAAGTGATAATTTAATATATTGCCCACTTTCCTACATCATGCATTTCAGTATATGCAGCTGCTGATACAGTTGTCTCAAATGTTTTTTTTTTTTTCCATCAAAATTCTTCTAAGTACAAGAGGAGCATTTATATATTTAGTGACCTGGCAGCATAATAAACTATCTCTAAGGGTTGGAAGAAGTACAAGCTGGAATCAAGATTGCCAGGAGAAATATCAATAACCTTAGATATGCAGATGACACCAACCTTATGGCAGAAAGTGAAGAGAAACTAAAAAGCCTCTTGCTGAAAGTGAAAGAGGAGAGTGAAAAAGTTGACTTAAAGCTTAACATTCAGAAAACTAAGATCATGGTATCTGGTCCCATCACTTCAGGCGAAATAGATGGGGAAACAGTGGAAACAGTGTCAGACTTTATTTTGGGGGGCTCCAAAGTCACTGAAGATGGTGATTGCAGCCATGAAATTAAAAGACACTTACTCCTTGGAAGGAAAGTTATGACCAACCTAGATAGCATATTAAAAAGCAGAGACATTATTTTGCCAACAAAGGTCCATCTGGTCAAGGCTATGGTTTTTCCAGTAGTCATGTATGCAGGTGAGAGTTGGACTGTGAAGAAAGCTGAGTGCTGAAAAATTAATGTTTTTGAACTATGGTGTTGGAGAAGACTCTTGAGAATCCCTTGGACTGCAAGGAGATCCAATCAGTCCATCCTAAAGGAGATCAATCCTGGGTGTTCATTGGAAGGACTGATACTGAAACTGAAACTCCAATACTTTGGCCACCTCATGCAAAGAGTTGACTCATTGGAAAAGACCTTGATGCTGGGAGGGATTTAGGGCAGGAGGAGAAGTGGACAACAGAGGATGAGATGGCTGGATGGCATCACCGACTCAATGGACATGAGTTTGAGTAAACTCCGGGAGTTGGTGATGGGCAGGGAGGCCTGGCATGCTGCGATTCATGGGGTCACAAAGAGTCGGACACGACTGAACGACTGAACTGAACTGAACTGAAGGCGGGCTTCTACAGATGGATTTTTGACAGGATGTCTATTTTCAATCAGTACATATCATATAAACATGAATGTTTCCTTGTATGCAGCTCTATTCATAAGTATATTAATAACACACTTTGGTACTGTAAATTTAAAGTTGAGATACGGCCAGCTAAGTTTTTGTATCTTTTGTCTTTGGTCATCTAACTGTATTTTCTGATTATGACTAGTTAGCAACAAAATTGATCATGTGCTCATAGAAGGTGCGACTTGTTACGAGAAATGTGAAAAGTATTTTCCAAGAAAAATCTGAGATTTGAATTCTCAAGGTAAACTAAAAGAGGAGTGGTTAAAAGTATTGCAAAGCTCAACTAATTCTTCTGAATGTTTGAGTCACAGTTGAGCTCTATTCTATTCAATTTTTTTCTTTCAAAATAGTGCCACATCTACCACTGTTTGGTGTTGCTTCATGTTACCTCTAGTCTAATAAGCAATTATAGAGAATGAAGTAGCAATAGTAGTGCATCTTATAGGAGACAAATCAGAATACCATACATGAGAATATCAGGCAATGGAACCAAGTGCCTCGTTATTAGTAAGCCTGAAGTTTTATTCCCAGTACTTTTCCTGATATTCTGTTTGACCTTTGGCAAGTTGTTTTTATCTTTCTGTCTTATTTCCAGTGTTAGAAAACAAGGGTAGCAAATAGTACCTTCTGATGTGAACTGCTGAAAAAAAGAAAGATATCTTTAAATTTAACCTTATATGTCAAACTAAGTAGACTGGAAGATTTATCATGCTGTTGTTAATTATAATGAGTAATTATTTTTACTAACCACTGTCACTAATCCATGGTCATAGAATATGTTTGTGTAGTCAGCATACCAAGGATTGCAGTTCAACTAAAATATGAAGGGGTTTCAAATGTGGCAATAAAAAGTGCATATATGATAGCCCTTCTATGGGAAATGAACTATTTGTTTATAGACTTGCCAATCAGTTGGTCTAAATGAAGAGAGAGTTTTAGGGTCATAGTAAACCATTTATTACTGTTGGCTCTGATATTAAATGAGCAAGGAAAACAAATCCCTATACAGATGGAAATTAATTTCACACTCTTCCTCTGCTTTTCAAATCGTCAGAACCAAGTCCTCAAAGCCTGACTCTTTCATACGTACTTTCTAATGGATTTCAGTACTATTTTGGTTTTGTTTCTTGAAAATATAGCTTCATATTTGTAAGACAAAATGTGTTGGCAATTTGAGTGGCTTTAAAATGAGTATTTGCCTATGAGGTGGCTTTTTTAAAAATTTTGTACCCCATCAACCCATGTCACCCTAAAATGTGCAGTGGTGGTCTCAGACACTGACTTTTTCATGCACCAGTTGTTTAAAGATTCTTAGCAAAATATGTGGTTTTTGCAAATGCTTATCATACCAATACAATAAATTTAGCCAGGCTAGAATGCCCTTATGCTTATAATGCTGACTATTTACTCCTACTTTCCCTCCTCTTCTAGTCTCACCAACTCCTATCAATACTCTACATGGGGAGGAACAAAATTAAGGGACATTTACGGAAGTGTAGGAATACCCATGCAAAGTATTTGAAAAACCTGTACCTCTGGAGTGGCTGCAATGATATTAAAGCCTTCCAAAATTCCATTATGATTGCAAAGTATTATGTAATTTTCATTTCTTCAAGCCATAAATGAGTTTTTCCTATGTCAGTTTTCACCAAAAGTTAAACTGTTTACATTCATTTACATTACATACATACATTGGTAGTTTTATTGATTTAAGATCCAAAAGGATACACAGGGAAGGGATGGGATAAGGAGAGCATTGCATATGAGTCTAAACTTTTCAACAAAGAATTTTCTAATGAACCTATATAATAAGAAATAAGAAGCAGAAGATGAGCATGGTATATAACTGGATCTTAAATGACTGGTCTTCATGGTACTTTTTTAGAGAAGAAAGAAATATTTAATACATGCTCAGAAATCCTAATTAGGTATTTGGGTTTGGCAAAGGAAGATTTACTATTTGAGGCATCTAGGGGCTTCTGAGAATATTACTTTTGAACCAGAAAGAGACATGCAAGGCAGTCCATTTGATGGAGGGGTCTTTGTCATCATTTAAGAAGGGAAGTAAAAATGATGACTCATGGCTAGCTCTCCAAATTTAAAATTTCAAGTATTAAGTATGACAACCAACCATACTGTGGATTCCAAGAAAATATGGACATTTCCAAATTATTATCATATTTTATAATCAATTATTAAACAAATTTTAACTAAAGCTTTTAACTATTTATTGTTTTTTAGTTCACACTTACATGGATCCTTAACAAATTAATATTTCTTATATACAGACTATGGCATTTGAGTCTGAAACCCTTATATTTTCCACTATCATTTGACTTGGTATCATGACATCATCACTATTTTAGTTTTTCAGAAGAACACTGTGTGTATTGTTCACCAATTCCAGGGAAGGATTTCGATGACCTGAAGAATTATCAAAGATCATTGCAATGCCAGCCACCAAGTGCACAGAAGTCCAAATGATTCTTCTCACTCACTGCGTCTTGGTATCAGAGTTGACAAGGGAAATATAGAACAGTCAAATACCAGATGGACAAAGCTTTTATTCACCTAGAGAAAAGACAGGGCAAGATCAGCTCTAGCAGTGAACAGCAGTTCCCCAGGAGTAGCACGTGGCCCAGGCAGCTAGTGAAAAGCAATGGGCCTACAGGCAACACTCATTCCTCAGTAGAAGGACAACTCTCCCTTCCAGTGGAGTCTGAAATACTGAAAGCTGAGAGTGTGCCTGAGTACTCAAGTACTCACCTAAGCAGAACAAAGAAACAAATAGATATCCCATACAAGGAGGTGGGCTTCCTGGTGGCTCAGCAGTGAAGAACTGGCCTGCAATGCCGGAGACTCAGGAGATGCAAGTTTGACCCCTGGGTCAGGAAGATCCCCTGGAGAAGGGAATGGCAACCTACTCCAGTATTCTTGGCTGGATATAATCCCATGGACAGAGGAGTCTGGCAGACTACAGTCCAAAGAGTCGGACATGACTGAAGTGACTGAGCACGCATGCCAGCATACAAGGAGATAATAAGTCCAGCAGAGGCTGTGTGGGCTCTTTTTTGGATAGGAAGTGTTCCAGGCCCAGGCTATATGACTGAATAGGGGTCAAAACACTGTGCACTAGACCCTGCCTTTTCCAACCAAAATCAACCTGGCCTCAACACAGGAGACTTGGTGCCACATATTTAGAGAATCTCACAAATTCAAATTAATAACTCACATATAGTTTAGATAGGTTACTTTTTAAACTACCTGTGTAGAAGAAATATTTTCTAAGTAAATTAACTGTATTAATTTCTAAGGTAATTAACTAAACTTAATTGCGTATGTTTAGAATAGTCAAGATTGCCAAAGATTCTTGGGTATGTCAGTGTGCTTTTGTACACCTAAAATATTAACCAGAAATAATTCTTATATTGACTAAAACCCAACATAGTATTTAATATCCAACTGTTTTAAAAACAAGCTTTGAATCTTGAAAATGCAAGTACTTCTTTATTGATTAACATGACAGCTTAATGCTTATCATTTATGAGACTATGTTGGTTACTCCATAAGAGACTTCGGGGTGACACAAAAATGAGTAAGACATAACCTCCAGACTCAAAGAACTTGTGGCTGAAAGTGAGGCAAACCAGGCTTCTTTTAATATAGACTTCAAATGTAATCTCCCTCTTGTTGCAGATGCTCCATGACTTGGCTGCTTTACAGCTGCAGACTAAAATCAATTGATATTTACAGTAATGGAAGAACAAACAACAAGTCCATGCTGTTTTCTAGATATCTGTTTTCAAACCCTACATGATTCCATAAGAGCATCTACCCTGAGTGAGGCCAAAGTCTTTTCAGGACCATGGTGCCAGGCTCAGCAAATGCACAGCCCTGTTTCTTCTATTTAAGGGCATCCTCTTCTTCTGTTTGTGAAAGTGAAAGTAGCTCAGTTGTGTCCGATCCCTTGTGACCCCATGGCCTATACAGTCCATAGAATTCTCCAGGCCAGAATACTGGAGTGGTTAGCCTTTTCCCTTTTCCAGGGGATCTCCCCAACCCAGGGATCAAACCCAGGTCTCTCGCATTGCAGGCAGATTTTTTACCAGCTGAGCCTGGTAAAAAGCGTCTGGCTGCAACTCAAAAGACCCGGTTCCATCTCTGGATCAGAAGATTCCCTGGAGAAGGAAATGGTGACCCACTGCAGTACTCTTGCCTGGAGAATCCCATGGACAGAGGAGCCTGGTAGGCTGCAGTCCATGAAGTCACAAAGAGCCGGACACGATTGAGTGACTTCACTTTCTTTTCTCCTTCTGTTTGTGTGAATGACATTCTACTCCTTCTTGCTTTGCTAAATTGCTGAATCTCCTCCCATTAACTGTGGCTACCAGTTATCAACTGACCACCATACAACAATCCATAGTGTCTCTTAGTACATGGAACAGATGACTAAAAACAGTAATCCTGTACTATTTTTAACACGAATAGTACAAAAGTAGACGAATTAATTTTGCCATTAAAAAGTCATTTTATTGCAGTTCCTTTACAACGTACAGTTTTTGTTGCTTGTTTTATTTTGATAAATTTATTGCTTTTCCTGGCTGTTGGTTGAATGATAACTTGCTCCTTCCATTTTTTTAACAGGACCATAGGATTGTAATAGGGGCAGAGCGGTGTGCAACTATTACCTTGAGACCCTGTGCATGGTGGTTTGAAGCCCCACTCTGCCAGACTCCTAGTGGTCCTCCAGGCAGAGTGCGGTGAGAGGTGGCAGCTTCTTTCCAGACCCTCCGGCCTCTGGGCTGCAAGGTGAGCTAAGGCGCCGAGGGACACACTGAGGACCATGTGCTGCGGAGCTCCAGAGCCCTCACCTTGGCTGTCTCACTGGCTGGGTCCAGGCCTTAAAGCAGCTGGAACTGCAAGCTCATCCCCACCTCCACGACCTAATGGCAGCAGCAGTCTCCTGGAGTGTATGGATGTTGCCATTAAGGTAAGAGCTTCAACCAACTTCAGTTTTTCCATTCATGTCTCAAAACTCAGTATAGCTTAAGTCAGTTGTCTACCCCTAGGAGGTGGCCTGAGGTCAGAGTTAAGTTGTAAGGAGGTTGCCATCATGGAATCTGCTCCCTGCTCTGCGGTTGGGGCCATTGTCAAAACAGGGCAATTG
Source organism: Cervus canadensis (assembly GCF_019320065.1). Taxonomy (NCBI): domain Eukaryota; kingdom Metazoa; phylum Chordata; class Mammalia; order Artiodactyla; family Cervidae; genus Cervus; species Cervus canadensis. The sequence continues at coordinate 121,842,598 of NC_057419.1, forward strand.
TGAGCTGGGGATTTACCTTATGGCCTTTTGCTACAACATGTATTTCTATTGATCCTATACAAATGATTCTCTCCAGGTTAAATGAAAAGCCTGAAGACTGGCTGGGTCTTAGGCACCTGACTCCCTCAGGGATGACGGCTGGGCAGTGTCTGGATACCTGGCCCTGAGGGTATCACCAGCTGACATCTACCTCTTCAGCCAGGCCTGGGCACTGGTGGGAGGACCCAGACTGGGTGTTGGATGAAAGCTCCCCTCCTCTTGGCTGGGGCCTAGAACTCCGATGGCTTTGCTGAAAGCTTTCAGGGTGTTCAAGGGGATTTGGGGGGGCACCAGACATCCGTCTCCTTGCACGGCCCTTCAGTAAACCTTTCTCTGCTCCACACTTCGACATTTTGGTATTGTTTGACCTTACTGTGTATCGAGCATTTGGTAACAGGATCATAGAACTTTATGCTGTATCTGGAAGTGAAACTGCACAACTCAGATGGAACTGGAACCCGCATGCTGGACTCTACTCTGCATAAACCCAGATTAGGACTTGAACACATAATCTTTTATTTGAGATCATCCACCTGATCTCAGAACTTAATGAACCTCAGGTTCTTTTTAAAATATTTTTAATGGGAGGATATTGTTTCCCAGTTCTGTGTTGGTTTCTTCTATACAACAACGTGAATCAGCCAGAAGTATATATATATTCCCTCCCAACCCCCCATGCCACCCCTCTAGGTCATCACAGAGCTCCAGGTTGAGTCCCCTGTGTTCCCAGAAACTTCTCACTAGCTATCTATTTTACACACAGTAGTGTATATATGTTAGTGCTACCCTCTTAATTCATCCCACCCTCTCCTTTCCCTGCTGTGTCCACAAATCTGTTCTCTATGCCTGTGTCTTTATTCCTGCCCTGCAAATAAGTTCATCAGTGTGATTTTTTTTAGATTTCATATGTATGCATTAATATACAATATTTGTTTTTCTCTTTCTGACTTACTTCATTCTGTATAACAGGCTCTAGGTCCATCCACCTCATTAGAAGTGACTCAAATGCATTCTTTCCTATGGCTAATAATATTTCATTGTATATATGTACCACATCTTCTTTGTCCATTCATCTGCTGATGGACATCTAGGTTGCTTCCATGTCCTGGCTATTGTAAATAGTGCTGCAGTGGATATTGGGGTACATGTGTCTTTTTGAATTATGGTTTTCTAAGGGTACATGCCCAGTAGAGGGATTTCTGGGTCATATGTTAGTTTAATTCCTAGTTTTGTAAGGAATCTGCATACTGGCTGTATCAATAGTGACTGGTGGGAGTTTACATTCCCACCAACAGTGCAAAAGTGTTCCCTTTTCTCCACATCTTCTCCAGAATTAGTTGTTTATAGATTTTTTATGGTGGTCATTCTGACAGGTGAAGTGATACTTCATTGTAGTTTTGATTTGCATTTCTTGTGAAGCTCAGGTTTGTTATGTCTCATGGCAGAAAGAATTCAATGAGAGACAAAGTGATAGGTAAGAAATGGATTTATTTAGAGAGAATACATTCCATAGATAGAATGAGGTTTGTCTCAAAAAGCAAGAGGCCTTGGGGAGAAAGACACTCCCCAGACAGAGTGTGGGCCATTGCAGAAGGTGAGAAGCCCTGAAATATGGAGTGTCTAGTTTTGGGGGGCTGGATAATACCATTGGCTAATGAGTGGGAAGATTATTCCAATTATTTCAGGCAAGATGTGGGCATTCTCAGGAATTAGGCCACTGCCCACTTTTTGACCTTTTATAGTTAACCTCAGAACTCTCATGGCACTGGTGGTTGTGTCATTTAGTATGTTAATGTATTACAGTATGCATATAATGAGGCTCAAAGTCCACTGAAAGTGGAATCTTCCACCATCTTGGACCAAGTGGGTTCTAACCAATTTTTGTCATGTCCTACGGTATGTCATTCTTTTAAAGGTTGTGCCCTGCCCCCTTCCCTTCTGTTTCAGAAGGGACCTTAAAGAATATATATAGCTGATTCTCTTCATTTTAGAAAACGTAAAATTGAAGCAAAGAGAGAGAGAGAGATAGAGACAGAGACATAAAGAGATTGAAACACATGCTCAAGGCAGAGCAAGGGCCAAGTTATATCTCCCAATGCAGAGTCCAGTGTACTTTTCTCCAGTGCATGACTGGCTTTCATTTTGCCATGAGATTTATAAAGAATGAATAAGCCCACCTTCTCAAACACACTAAATATAACTACTGAAGTCTGAGTTACACTTACTTTTGGGGGTAAAATGCTGGGAGAATGGGTTAGAGGGCTGTCTATCTATCTATCTATTTATTTTAATTGACTGAAGTATAGTTGACTTACAGTGTCATATTAGTTCAGGTGTACAACATAGTGATTCCATATTTGTAAACATTATACTCCATATAAAGTTATTACTAAATATTGGTTATATTTCCTGTGCTGTACATTACATCTTTGTAACTTACCTATTTTATACATAGTAGTTTGTACCTCTTAATCTTCTTAACTTATCTAGCTACTCCCCCTATCCTGCTCCCCACTGGTAACCAATAGTTTGCTCTTGGCATATGTGAATCTGTTCCTTTTTGATACATTCATTCATTTGTATTATTTTTTAGATTCCTCATATAAGTGAAAACATTTCACATTTGTCTATCTGTATCAGATTTATTTTACTAAGTATAATACTCTCCATGTCAATCTATATTGTAACAAATGGAAAAAAATCACACCCTTTTTATAGTTGAATAATATTCCACTGTATAAGTGTATCACATCTTTTTTATTCATTCATCTGTTATAGGACACTTAGGTTACTTCTATATAATGACTACTATAAATAAAATGCCACTATGAACATTGGCGTGCATATATCTTTTCTAATTAATGTTTCTAATTTCTTTGGATATATACTCAAGAGTGGAACTGCTGGATCATACAGTAGTTCTAGTTTTATTTTTTTGAGGAAACTCCGTACTGTTTTCCATAGTGACTGCACCAATTTATGTTCCCACCAACAGTGCATGAGGATTTCCTTTCATCTACATCCTTACCAACATTTATTATTTCTGCTATTTTTTATAATAGCCCTTCTAAAATGCATGAGGTGATATTTTATTGTGCTTTGATTTGCATCTCCCTGGTGATTAGTGATGTAGAACATTTTTTCATGTACCTATTGGCCATCCTTATATATTTTTTATAAAATTATCTATGCAGGTCATTTGGTTATTCTTTGAATTGAATTTCATTTGTTTTGCTATTGACTTATACAAGTTATTTATATATTTTGGATAGTAACACTTTATCAAATAGATAATTTGCAAGTATTTTCTCCCATTTTGTTTGATGCTTTATCATTTTATTGTTTCTCTTGTTGTAGGAATAGTTTGATGTATTCCCACTTGTTTATTTTTGCTTTTATTACTTTTATTTGGGTGTCAAATTTAAAAAAAAAAAAAAAACTATCATTAAGATCTATGTCAAGGAGCTTACTACCTAGGTTTTCTTCTAGGAATTTTGCTGTATCAGATCTTACATTCAAGTCTTTACTCCCTTTGACCTAATTTTTGTATATGGTGTGAGATAACCAGTTTCATTCTTTTGCAGTGGCTGTCCTATTTTCCCAACAGCATTTATTGAAGAGACTGTCCTTTCCCCATTTTACATTCCTGGCTCCTTTGTCATTAATTAATTGACTGTATGTGCATGGGTTTATTTCTGGGCTCTGTGTTCCATTCCCTTGGTCTATGTGTCTGCTTGTGTGCCAGAACCATGCTGTCTGATTACTGAAAATTTATAGTGTAGTTTAAAGCCAGGGAGTGAGATACCTCCAACTTTGTTCTTTTTTCTCAAGATTATTTTTGCTATTCAGGGTCTTTTCTGATTCCATATGAATGTTAGGATTATTTGGCTTATTTCTGGGAAAGTGTCACAGATTACATTAAACCTGGAGATTGCTTTGGGTAGTATAAACTTTTTAACAATATTAATTCTTCCAATCCATAAACATGGGATATCTTTCCATTTATTTATATCATCCTCAGTTTCCTTCATAATGTCTTATAGTTTTCAGACCATAGGTCTTTCACCTCCTTGGTTAATTTTTTTCCCTGGTAGTTCGTTCTTTATGTGCATGTGATTTGCTTTCTCTTTCTGATAGCTCATTATTAGTGTATAGAAAAGCAACATATTTCTGTATACTAATCTTGTATCCAGCAACTTTACTGGATTAATTTATTAGTTCTCATATTTTTTTTTTTTTTTGGTGAAGACTTTAGAGTTTTCTATATATAGTGTCATGTAATCTGCAAATAGTGACAGTTTTTAATTTCTTCCCTTCTAATTTCGATGCCTTTATTTCTTTGTCTTGTCTGACTGTTGTGGCTAGGACTCCCAATACTATGTTAAAAAGTAGTGGTTATAGTGGCCATCCTTGTCTTGTTCCTGATTTTAGAGAAAAAGCTTTCTGTTTTTCACCATTGAGTATGATGTTAGCTGTGAGTTTGTCATAAATGGCTTTTATTATATTGAGATATGTTCCCTCTATACCCTGTTTATTGAGAGTTTTTATCATGAATGAGTATTGAATTTTTTCAGAAGTTTTTTTCTGCATCTATTGAGATGATCATGTGATTTTTATCCTTCATTTTGTTAAGGTGGTGTATAACATTGGTTGATTTGCTGATTTTAAAAAGTGTATTTATTTATTTGTTTGGTAGCCTCAGGTCCTAGTTGCAGCACATGGGATCTTTGTTGTGGCACATGAGCTTAGTTGCTCTGAAGCATGTGAGATCTTAGAACCCCAGCCAGGGATTGAACCCATGTCCCTTGCATTGCAAGGTGGATCCTCAACTACTGTACCACCAGCAAGTCCTGATTTGCATATATTGATCCATATTTGCATTCCTGTAATGTCTCACTTGATCATGGTGTGTGATTCCTTTTATATATTGTTGAATTTGATTTGCTAATAATTTCTTGGTGACTTTTGCATCAAAATTCATCAGGGATGTTGGTTTGTAATTTTCTTTTTCATTTTGGAGTGTTTTTCTCTGGTTTTAGTATCAGAATAATGTTGACCTCACACAATGAATTTGGGAGTATTACCTCCTCTTCATTTTTTTGGAATAATTTGAGAAGAATAGGTATTAGTTCTTCTTTATGTTTAGTAGAATTCCCCTAGACTTTTGTTTGTTGGGAGTTTTATGATTACTGATTCAATTTCTATAACAGTAGTCAGTCTGTTTGGATTGATTGATTGTGATTGTGAAGTCACTCAGTCATGTCCGACTCTTTGCAACCCCATGGACTGTAGCCTACCAGGCTCCTCTGTCCATGGGATTTTCCAGGCAAGAATACTGAAGTGGGTTGCTATTTCCTTCTCCAGGGGATCTTCAAGACCTAGGGATCGAACCTGGGCCTCCCATACTGCAAGCAGAGGCTTTACCTTGTAAGCCACCAGGGAATTATATTCTGTTTGGATTATCTGTTTATAGTCTGTTTGGATTATCTATTCCTAATTCAGACTTGGAAAATTGTACTTTTCTAGGAATTTATCCATTTCTCCTAGGTTGTCCAATTTGCTGGCATATAACTCTTGATGCAGTATTCTTTTATGATTGTATTTCATGATGTCAGCTGTTATTTCTCCTCTTTCATTTCTTATTTTGTTTATTTGGGTGGCGGTCACTACCTTATGAGGAGGTGGGTCTAGGCCTCAGGGGCTGGGGCAGGAGCCTGATGAAGCTGGGCTTCTTCCTGGCATGATGGAAGTTTCTGTCTTGGTTGGTGGCATGTCCACAACCTTGAGGGTTGGATCTATACTTATGATCTGGCTCTGTATCTCTGCCTTGTTCAGAGGTGGGGTTGGGGCCCACAAGATGGAGCTGCACTTCTGAGGTCTTTGCCCTGAATAGATGCAGGGCTCTAGCCTGATCCGGCTCAGTTCCTTTCTTGGTGTACCCTTGTACAGGGTGGCCGTGGGGCCCAAGCTGGCTGGCTTCACTTCTTCCCCAGGGTGTGTGTGTGTGTGTGTGTGTGTGTACAAAGCCAAAAGATCTCTGTTCTGGCTAGAGGATTGAGCGCTGGTGCAGGAGGGGCTGGAGCAGGAACCTGGTGTACACTGACTTGCGTGCTAGAGTGGTCCTGGTAGTCTGTCCAGAGCACCAGGAAATTTTCAATCTGCTGCCTAAGTGCTGGGACTGGGAGCTTGCACTCTTCAAGAGCAGAGTCATAGTTTCTTAGAACTCTCTGGTAAGCCCCACTGCTTTCAAACCAGGTAGTGGGTCTTATTTTTTTTGGTATCTGGACTCAAGGTTGGGATGCCTAATATGGGCCTCAAACCTCTTGTTCCTTAGGGATGATCTATGAATTTGTGATATTCCCCTCTTCTTCTGTGTCCCTACTGGGGTATAGGTTCCAACCAGATGACTTTACCTCCCTTCCTGTCAGACTTTGCATCTTTCTTTGCAGCCTTGGTTGTAGAAGGGCTCTTCTGATAGTCCCCAAGTTAATTTCAGTGAAAGTCACCCTATAAGTAATTGTAGGCTTGGTGCATTTGTGGGGGAAGGTGAGCTCAGGGTCTTCTTAGTTCACCACCATGATCCTGCCCCCTCTGGAGGGCATTTTAGAAAGACACTGGAAAAAAGTTAAGATTTTGACAACAATCTAAGCATAAGGTAGATGTAGTATATGGTTTCACTTCTTTGCCCCTTTTATTTACATACCACAGAAATTAGGTGTGGTTAGTTCTGTAATTTTGTGCAAAGGGCAGTTTAACCTCCTTGCTTATTGCTACCCTGGATATTACAAATTCTAATTTCCACAGCCTATTCCATTTTCCTATGAACTGCTACTGATATTATTATACAACTCTGGCTGTGCAGTGGGATCTTTGGAAATCTGTTCAATGAACTATTTTCAAATGCAAGTCCAGGGACCTGCCTCCCCTACCAACATAATTTCTAATGAGCTACAGCTAATCTTTGAACCACTTAAATTAAAATAGGTGCTTCAAGGCAAAGATGAAATTTTTTCATGAGGTATTCCAAGGTCCCATTATGATCATAAAGTCTTTCTTATATAGGCTGTACTTAAATAAAGTCTGCCACTTAACCATCAGAGCAGTACAAATTCTTTTCTTCAATTACCACCCATTCCACCCTTCCCTTTCTCATTTTCAAATTGGATCCCACTCACTACAAAGCCTCATTTCACCCAGAAACTCTTCTTTAGGTAGCTTTGGGCTATACTAATATGTATTGTCCAAGAGCCTGACATCTTGCTGTCTTTACTGATATTCTGCTTCCAGGGAAAATCTACTATGAAACACTTCATTTTGTAATTTTCAGTCTTAGTAGCTGTTAAGTTCTATAAAAGAAAAAAAATGCTTCAGTGGTTTGTGTAGGGCAAACTAAGAGAATTACTGACCAATTTTCACACATCACAATAGAACAGGTAGCTGAAAAATATCCTTTTCTTTTGTGGAGATTGAAAGAGTGGGGTTATTAATGCTAATGTGAATTACTCTGGTTTCCCAGAGAGAAATTGAGACTGCTTGAGGAAAAGAAATCTTCTGACTTTCCAAGACACAAATTAGCTTGGTGTGAGTTTTACATGAATTAGGGATCATCTTTTCGCTATGTTGTACTTTTAGTAATATGTGAACTGAGAAACTCCAGATGTACAAGCTGGATTTAGAAAAGGCAAAGGAACCAGAGATCAAATTGCCAACATTTGTTGGATCATAGAGAAAGCAAGGGAATTCCAGAAAAGCATCTACTTCTGTTTTATTGACTATACCAAAGCCTTTGACTGTGTGGATCACAGCAAACTGTGGAAAGTTCTTAAAGAGATGGGAATACCAGACCTGTCTCCTGAGAAACCTGTATGCAGGTCAAGAACAACAGTTAGAGCCAGACATGGAACAATGGACTGGTTTCAAATTGGGAAAGGAGTACTTCAAGGCTCTATTTTGTCACCCTGTTTATTTAACTTATATGCAGAGTACATAGTGAGAAATGCTGGGCTGGAGGAAGCACAAACTGGAATCAAGATTTCTGGGAGAAATATCAATAACCTTAGATATGCAGATGATACCACCCTTGTGGCAGAAAGTGAAGAAGATCTAAAGAGCCTCTTGATGAAAGTGAAAGAGGAGAGTGAAAAAGCTTGCTTAAAGCTCAGCATTCCAAAAACTAAGATCATGGAATCTGGTCCCATTACTTCATGGCATATAGATGGGGAAACAATGGAAAAAGTGGCAGATTTTATTTTCTTGAGCTCCAAAAGTCACTGCAGACAATGACTGCAGCCATGAAATTAAGACACTTTCTCCTGGAAGGAAAGTTATAACAACCATAGCATATTTAAAAGCAAAGGCATGATTTTGCTGACAAAAGTCCATCTAGTCAAAGCTGTGGTTTTTCCAGTAGTCATGTATGGATGTGAGCGATGGACCATAATGAAGGCTGAGAGCTGAAGAATTGATGCCTTCTAATTGTGGTGCTGGAGAAGATTCTTGAGAGTGCCTTGAACTGCAAGGAGATCAAAGCAGTCAACCCTAAAGGAAATCAGTCCTAAATATTCATTGGAAGGACTGGTGCTGAAGTTGAAGCTCCAATACTCTGGCCATCTGATGTGAAGAGTCAACTCACTGGAAAAGACCCTGATGCTGAGGAAGATTGAAGGCAGGAGGAGAAGGGAGTGACAGAGGATGAGATAACTGGATGGCATCACCAACTCAATGGACATGAGTTTGAGCAAACTCCAGGAGATGGTGAAGGACTGGGAAGCCTGGCATGCTGCAGTCCAAGAGTCACAAATGCTTGGACATGACTTAGCAAGTGAACAGAAACAATAACCCCTAATGGAGAAGCTGTCACCCTTTCTGTGTTTGAAATGGAAAATGGAGTATAATAAAAGCTATATATGACAAACCCACAGCAAACATTATCCTCAATGGTGAAAAACTGAAAGCATTTCCCCTAAAGTCAAGAACAAGACAAGGGTGCCCACTCTCACACTACTATTCAACATAGTTTTGGTCACAACAATCAGAGCAAAAAAAGAACTAAAAGGAATCAAAATTGGAAAAGAAGAAGTAAAACTCTCACTGTTTGCAGATGACATGATCCTCTGCATAGAAAACTCTAAAGACTCCACCCGAAAATTACTAGAGCTAATCAATGAACATAGTAAAGTTGCAGGACATAAAATCAACACACAGAAATCCCTTGCATTCCTATACACTAACAGTGAGAAAACAGAAAGAGAAACTAAGGAAACAATTCCATTCACCATTGCAATGCAAAGAATAAGATATTTAGGAATATATCTACCTAAAGAAACAAAAGACCTATATATAGAAAACTATAAAACACTGGTGAAAGAAATCAAAGAGGACACAAATAGATGGAGAAATATACCGTGTTCATTGATCAGAAGAATCAATATAGTGAAAATGGGTATACGACCCAAAGCAATCTATAGATCCAATGCAATCCCTATCAGGCTACCAATAGTATTTTTCAGAGAACTAGAACAA